>NC_083644.1:5142115-5174615 GCF_963576545.1 Limanda limanda
TCTGTCCAGGCCTCTTCGTCCTCCCTCCTCCTCTTCCTCGCCGTCTCCCTCCCTCCTCAGCCGGTCCACGTAGCTGCAGAGCGGCGGCTGATGGGCGAGGCCGTCCTCTGTGATGGAGTCTGGAGAGGGAGGCTCCTCCCACCCCAGCGAGCTGCAGGACCTCAGGTCGGGGGGGCTCGGCTGCAGCCGGCCCGTCACCGAGTCGGTGTCCGGGTAGTGAAGCCGTTCAGGAGGAGAGAGGAGAGAAGAGGAGGAGGAGGAGGAGCCCTGGGAAAACTTCAGAGGCTTCACAGGAGGAGCTGAGGTCACAGAGGAGAAATCACATCATTTAGAGCTGAATACATATATAGATTTGCATTAATGTGACGTTAATAAAGAGTTTATCTGTAGCGTCTGGGGACATGTCACACTGATATAGAATATAAATAATAAAACACTTACAGGAACATTAATAAAACATGATGAACAGAAACGTTTATTCAGACAAAACCAGCTTTAGTGTCACAGAAACTTAATGTGGGAACTTTATCGATTGTTAATGAAGTTTTGGACATTTTTCCAATAACAGAGAAAATTGTTATTACTAGTTATTCCGATTGAATATTTTTAGTTTTTATCACATATAAGTGTAATCCTGTATATTATGTTTACATATGTAAACATATTAGACAGGATTGCACTTGATGTGATTTTTTTATATTTCCTTGTGTTTATATAGTAAATTGCTTATTTTCCTTTCCTTTTGATGCTGTAACATTTATCCATAGTGGAGCCAATAAAGTAAAGAATGAAAAAAGTGAATGAAAAGTATTTTCTTAAGATAAATGTTCATATTTTGCTTTGTTATTGGAATCAGGACTTTTTAAATCTTTAAGACTTGAAAAACTAAATTCCTTAGTTATCAAAGTCACCTCCGCTCCTCCAGCCGGGCGATGGAGGCCCCCCCCACGTGGAATCCGGAGTCTGAGCGGTGAAGACGGAGGAGGAGGAGTCTGTGTGGTTGCAGGAGGCGGTCGAGGGCCCCAGCGGCACGAGGCCGGGCGGGCGAGGGACTCGAGCCAGCGGCACTTTGCTGGGTTTGGGAGGCGGCTTGGGACACAGCTGGCTGTCGGAGCCTCGGATCACCTGACCTGCAAACACACAACCACAGGACGTCGTGATGACATCAGTCCACGTGGCAACAATCTGATAAAGACTCAGTGAAGTGAAGAGTAAACACATCCATCTGTCTTTATTTACCTTTAAAATATGAATTTGAATCAGAAAAGCACGAGGTTACATTTAATTTCCTCTCTGAAGACAAACAACAGGTTTGTGTAAATGAGACTAAACCTAAAGATCCACAGATCTAGGATCAGATTCATTCAGTTCAAAGTCAGTTAAAGGAGAACATCTAATTTTTAGCCTGATAATCAGAGTGAATTCTCTTGAGTGGAACTTGATACACGAGTCAAATGTGTGATTAAAGTGTAGTTGATTTCTCCTGTGATTTATGGAAAGATAGGAAATTAAGACGACCGTCTATAATGTTATTGATATTTAGATCAAAGGGTTTTTCTTCTGACTTCTTCCTGCTTGTTTTTCATTTATGGAAAGTGTTTAAGTGTATTTGGTTTGTTTGGTTTGCTTTTTGATTATACTGAAATGAATAAAATAAACTAATATTTTGATAATTTCATCCGGTGGTTACCAGCATTGATATCTGGGCTTTCTGTTGCTGCTATTTTTCTATTTATTTGTATTTTTTATCTTGAGTTTATTATATTTCAGCTGTTTCTCCTTTTCTTTTTGTCCTAATTATTCTGCGCCTCATGTGAAACACACTTCATTGTAATGATATGTATATATTGGATGTACCTGGATCTATTACATCTGGAAAATAAGTTAAATTCCTTTTTATAGGAAAAACAGCCTTTGCTTATTATTTAACAGTGAATATGCCATAATATATTCAGCAGTTATACTTTATTTAAGAAAGCCACTGACATGACGACACAATATCTGGAACCAGATCCCAAACAAAAAGTGAACAATATGGTTAAGTGCTTCTAAGTATTTATTCTAATCTCCAGCTCGGTGCACTGACCTGCCAGAGGCTCGGCTGATCTCCGGGGGAAGGAGGGGCTGAGCACCGGCTCGCTGCCCGTCCGGAACACCGGGGACTTGGGGCTGGGGAGGAGGGGGGGGTCCGGCTGAGGTCTACATCCTGGAAGAAGAGAGGGAAACAACCAGAGAGAAGAGAGAAGGTGAGAGTGAGAAGAAGTGAAGGAGACAGAGGTCATCACATCCTCTTTCTGTTTCCTTCTAGATTTGATCATATCATCATTTTGTACTGACCAAGAGGTAAGAAGCTTTCTGATTGGTGCGCCTTGAGGGGGCGTCGCCTCTCCTGGACCTGATTGAGACTCGCTGGTTGGCTGCCGCAGCGATCCTTCAACCTGCCAATGGAAGAACACGTTTACATAGAGAAATTAAACTTATTAAGAACATAACAGAGGAGGAGGAGTAGGAGGAAGACTTCAGAACTGCCTCTCTCATAATTTCTCCTCTTTTATTTCTTTGTTCTCTTCTTCTCTTCCATACATTCCTCTGTTTTCCTGACAGACTTGGACTCCTCACGTTCTCACCTCGGTTCCTCTCAGTCTCTGTCTCTTTATCTACACAGAACTCGTGATACATATGGAAACGTGTTTATAGAACCCAGCACCCGGATGATGGATGGATGTGGAGCTCGGGGCTGTGAGTTAAAAGCTTGGAGGGATTTAAAGGTTTGATTCAAGTCTTTTTCCAGAGTGTGAGAGAGGAAGAGAAACTAGAAGAAGACGGAGTGAAGCTGAGTCTCCATCACTTTAACACATATTTACTCTGTAGCTCTCGACTCTGAGAGAAACAGGCTCAGAGTTAAAATCTGTCTTTAACAAGTTCTATGAATCAAATCATACATTCTCAGTATTTATGGAGAAATGATGGTAGAACAACATAATGTGAAAGATACTCTTCAATAAATGTATTACAGTAATATGCATTTACTGAATCAGAAGTAAAATAACCTAGAGAAAATAAGACTCTTTTGAATGTGTTGTGTGTGTATATATACAGATATACATATTTATCTGTATTTACTTATTATGTAGTTTTCGATTATATATATTGATGGGCAGTTAAGTTTGCAAAACCCAGAATCCTGTGAGGTAATTTATGATTTAAAAAATAAACAATTTAGTATAAAACTGTTGTTAAATTGTTAATATTAGTTTATTCATCTTTTATAAATAAACACTTTAAAGAAAACACTGTAGCTTTGGAAAAAAAGACAGATTGAAAATATGTATCGTCATTCTTCTCCCTCTTGTTTAAATGTCCATCACCACAGATTAACCAGCTTCCTGTCGTGCACCCACCTGAGCTGCCGGCTGCGGCCCACGCCGTTGTCCTGGTGCGTGTTGTCGTGCGCGGCGTGCGTGTTGTCGTGTGTGTGTCCGTTGGTGATGTTGAGGCTGAGGCGTTTCTGACTCTTTCTCTCCTGGGACATGAGCGAGTCCCGGTGAGTGCTGGAGAGGCCGTACTTCTCCTCCAGGCAGCGCAGGGGAAGAGCTCTGTTGATGGGCTGGAAGATGATGGCTCCGACCACCTTCAGTTACACAAAGAAGAGAAGTTAGGACAAACTTTATCGAACACAATGAGTGGAAAAGAGTTATTATTTCTAATTCTGAATAATCCATTTGACTAACATGGTCTGTTTTTGCTTTTCTCTAATATGTTAAATTTAAATCAGTAAAAAAAGAGAAAGCAGGTCCATCAGAGAACTTAAACACTGATGTCTTCATAAACCTCAGTGTGTGTATCAAACCTTCTCTGAACTCACCTGTGAGACCGGTTTCCTGTTGCCGACGTAGAATCTGATGAGTGCAGGGACGCTGTCGAAGCCTTCTCTGTCCAGACGGTACTCCACCCGGGAGTAGGCTTCGTTCAGCATCACCACCTGAGGAGCACGAAGAAACCAACACGTTTAACTTGTGTTCATTTAATCAGACAGAGATCTAAATGTTGTGTTCTTCCTGAGAAACTCAGTCTCACCTTCTTGTTGATTTTAAAGTGCTGGGCGGCGTTTCTCCACTGGCAGGTCAGAACGTAGCTTCCTGGGATGGAAAGAGAATCACGGAGCAAGAAATCTCCGTCACGCTGAACCGAGTTCTCTGCAACCTGGAACCACACAGAGGGTTGAACACAGGTGGACACACACACACACATACACACACACACACACACACGCAAACACACACGTATGTTTACAGTCCAAACATTTAATCAAACCTAACAAGGCTCAGGTCTTATAACGTCTTTCTTTATGAGCTCTGCTGCTGAGCTGCAGCGTTTAAAGGACGTGAAGATATTTGAAGATTATATATTTAAGTGCAACTTCTGATGAAGAATAAACCGACGGGTCGTCCACCAGAAGGTCGGCGGTTCAATCCCCATCACCCACTTGAGATTTAGTTTAATTGAAAATTAGAACTTCATGTTTCGCTTTACATTTTACTATAGTTACATTGACTCTCTCTCTCTCTCTATCTCCCTCAAACACAAACTGAGCAAACACACACACACACACACTTTAATTAAGCGTGTGTTTGTATAGTATATAATGGTAGTTTAGTTTAACCAGAGGAAGCAGCTTATTAAAATTGATTACATCTCAGAGCTTTCACAGGGAACACACAATCTCTCTCTCTATCTCTCCACTCACACACACACACACACACACACACACACAGACACACAGACACACACACACACACACACACACACACATCATTCACAAAGAGGCTTTTTCACACACTGACCTAATGTTACAACTCCCGTCTTATAGACAAGGCCACTGTTTAAGCCTTTAATCTTCCTATATGCACCCTGTGTGTATGTGTGTGTGTGTGTGTACGTGTGTGTGTGTGTGTGTGTGTGTGTGTGTGTGTGTGTGCGTGTGCGCAGTCTAATAATAAGTGATCTGGTTCAACAAGTTTTTAACCAGGACTTTTACAGGGAGGGACTCATGACTGAGATTGATGCACGTGTGTGCGTGTGTGCGCACTGATGCTTGTGTGTTGTGTGTGTCTGTGTCAGCACTGATGCATGTGTGTGTGTGTGTGTCTGTGTTGTGTTACCTGTCTGGGAATGGCTCCGTGGTACCACGCGTGGCTCCTGGGCTCCTCACAGTTCATCTTCAGCTCCTCCTCCAGCTCCCGGCGGAGTTTCTCTGAAGGACAGTCCAGGATGAACTGATCTCTGGAGAACTGAGATTCAGGAAGACACAGATAAAAAAAGAGTGTGAGGACATGTTTAATGTTTCCTGCAGATTGTACATTTTACCAGCTGACGCTTCTGGTTTCCAGTAAAACACCGCTTCCTATTCCCTTAAACAAATAGGAATAGAGTCGAAGCTCAAAGGTCACAGGCACAAGAATGATGAGCAAATATCTTTTAACTCTAAAGGAAGAGCGACCACAGATGAAATGAAATATAAAACCAGAGTGAATAAATCCATCAAGGCCCCAAAATGCACCAAAACTCAGTGGGTTCTCTCCTGACCCACAATGCATCCTTCCCAGATCTCCCAGTAAATTTGTGTATTTTTTTTACACGTATAAATACGTAAAGTTTTCTATTTGATCATAAAAGCTTGTTTTGTATAAAAGAATAAAGTGTTTTCCTCTTGCTCGTCTCCGTCCTCACGTTTGTCTCTCGACCTCTTGGACGATTCTGACCTCTTGGCTGGAAACTGTAGCACGACAACTTAACTTTAACTCAAACAAGTATTAATATCTCAAAGCTCAGCCTCTGTACTTTAAATTGTTGCATTTGTATTTATTTAACACATGTAGTAATAGAAGTTATGTAAAGTGAGTGATATTATAAGTATTATACACACCTATCACTCCTCCACCTGGAGCGGTCGGTGCACCACTAGTTTAATTTTAACACATTTGTCTTTATCTGAATTGCGTCACTCGATGAAGCAACACAACTTACACACAACAGCTTAGTGCGTTGAAATGTGTTCAGGAGCTCAAACCAAAAGCCTTGACCCACTTTTGACATTTTGTTTTGTTCCTGAGTCAATTTAATTGTTCCATCCTGAGCTGAGTCATTCAGGGTTTGACGGGCAACGTGTGAGAACAAATATCTAAAATAAAACCAAACCACACACACACACACACACACACACACACACACAGACACACACTGTGAACTAATACAAAGATTAACAAAGACAGAGTTTGATCTGATCAGAAACCTGAGAGACGACAAACTGATCCATCAGAGTTTGATCCCAACACAGAGCTCAGAAAGTGAAAGACAGAAAACTCTGGTAATAACCCGACAGGAAGCAGAGTCAGCACATCCACCTGCACTACAACAGACACACACACACACAGACATAGACACACACACAGACACACACACAGACTTACATCACAGCTGCTGGGTCTCTGCATCGCTCCGTCTTCATATCAAACACATATTGATTCACACTCGATTCTTTCCTCTCACTTCCCCACGCTCTCTCAGTCCTCTGTGATTTTCCTCTCTCTCTCTCTCCCTCCCTCTCTCTCTCTCTCTCTCTCTCTCTCTCTCTCTCTCTCTCTCTCCCCACCCTGTGTCTCCCTGTTTGACTGCAGCGTCATAACCCCACCCAGTTGCGCGGACCTGCCTCCATACACACCTATACCTGACGCACACAAACACACACACACACACACACAGAGAGACACACTCCAGTGACGCACACCTCAGCTTGCTTCTTTTTAACCTGTTGCTGCTCACAGATGAAAAAATGATTATGTTAAGAACTTTGAAGGCAAATCTTCTATAGAATCATAAATAAAATCAAAACAAGTGAGAAACTCAGCAGAATCCTGTTGAGAGGTAAATAAAAGATAGCAGAGTTGTACTTTCTCTTTCTCTAAACACCAGCTTATAGAAAGTTTATAAAAGGGGTGCGTCCACCAAAGACTCCTGGTTGTGTCTTGTAAGCCTTCTTCAAACTGGGCACATAATGCGGATGACACAACAATAATAAAAATCAATCATCATCAACCTTTTACATCTGTCACATGACACTTAATCTGCATGAAGGCAACACAAACAAGCCTGGAGGAGGTGAAGGTGACGAAAGAAGTGACCGGGCAAGACAAGCAGCTTCAATGGATCAGAAAACTACACAACATCTGTTACACCTGCCTGATAAAATGAGCTCTTCCTCCTCCTCCTCCTCCTCCTCCTCCTCCTCCTCCTCCTCCTCCTCCTCCTCCTCCTCCTCCTCCTCCTCCTCCTCCTCCTCTCAATAACAATTATTGAACTTGGAAATATGTCTCTGATCGCCCCCATGAAACTGAGACCATGTGGATCCTCGCCTCTCTACACCACTTATTCTCTCTCTCTGTCTCTTTCTGTGCTTTCTCTACATCTCTATTTCTCTTCCATCTCTCTCTCTCTCTACCTCTCTCTCTCTCTTCCATCTCTCTCTCTAAAGTCATTAGAATAGACCCCTCTACCGTCCACGTCTCCTGATATGACTGGAAATCAGCCGCTCACATTACAGCCTCCACGCACAAAACAGAAAAGAGCAACATAGATCACGTCAGACACTGATTCAGTTTGTTTCCAGTTTGAGGCCGAGGCCTGAGTGGTGTGACGTGTGTTGTGTGTGTCTGCGCTGGTGCGGCAGTGGAAAGCACCTGGGGCGAGGGAATCGAACGACACAGTCACGTCCTGCAGCTGCATTGATTTCACTAAACACGATCAGATTCCAAAGCTGATTGAACAAAAGTGAGCTCAGGATAATTGAGATCCAAGTGGAGTGGCCGCGTTAAAATCTGATTCAGTTATATAAAGGATCGGCTGCATGAATGAAAGTTTATATTAATAGATCGAATAGAAAGTCAAGATGCACCAAACATTCACAGACTCATATCGGTTCCCTCAATATGCCTGAATCTTTCATCTAGTTCTCTGTGTTATATCCTGAGAATTCACAAAATTTCTAAAAACCGCAATAACCTTGCAAGATGGATGTTCAATGTTGTCTATTACCTTTAATTTCTTTAATAAAGTATTTTGCCTCATGATTCTGTTCTTCAAACATCCTTTGCACATTAAATAAAATAATCCAAAATCAGAAAATGGAGAGAACTATTTCTTTGTAAACTTTGCAGATGACGCTAAAAGTATAAAACCCTCAGATTTTGGAATCAGAAAAAAATATGATGAAACAAAGGATACGTGGATTCTTATTGTTTGTGTTTGATTTGAATTATTTACTTACTTCATCAACTTTGAAAGTGCGAAGTTGGAATAATAGATAATAGATAATAATCAACAAGAGAATCAGACATATTTCTGTACTTCTTAAGTACTTAACTCTACTTGAAACAAGTCGTACTTTCTATATATTCTTTATATTTACTGTGAAGATGACGCTCTACGTGTCCCTGTGACCCTTGAGCGATATAGATAACAGATGAACGGATGATAATCTATTGTTATTAAGAAGGTGAAATTCTCAGCAGTCTGACAGTTGTCTGAGCAACGGGCTTTTCCTGTTGTACCAGAATTACCAAACTGATTTGGACGAGAGATGAACTGAACTGGATGAACCCAGAGTTCAGCCAACAGAAGCAAAGATGAGTGGAGAGAGGGAGGAGGAGGAGGAGGAAGAGGAGGAGGAGGAGGAGGAGGAGGAGGAGAGAGATGCACAGCCCTGAGGTAAACAGGACAAACAGGACTGTAAACATGAAGAGATGGATCATGTACGTGAGGAAGAAGAGGAAGAAGAGAGGAGGAGCACAGAGAGGAAAGAGAGAGCATAGGGAGGAGAGGAGGAGAAAAGAAGAGATGGAAAGAGTGGATGATTTTCTTTTTTTTTACAGGACGTCCTTTAATAAGACGCTGCAACATGATGTCATCCTCTGCATTTACACTGTGTGTGTTTGTGTCTGTGTGTATAGTTGTGTTTGTGTCTCTGTGTGTGTGTGTGTGTGTTTGTGTGTGTGTGTGTGTGTGTGTGTGTGTGTGTGTGTGTGTGTGTGTGTGTGTGTGTGTGTGCGTGTGTGTGTTTGTGTCTCTGTGTGTGTATGTGTCTGTCTGTGTGTGTGTGTGTGTGTGTGTGTCTGTGTGTGTGTGTGTGCGTGTGTGTGTTTGTGTCTCTGTGTGTGTATGTGTCTGTCTGTGTGTGTGTGTGTGTGTGTGTGTGTGTGTGCGTGTGTGTGTTTGTGTCTCTGTGTGTGTGTGTGTCTGTCTGTGTGTGTGTGTGTGTGTGTGTCTCTTTCCACTCTTCTCTTTCTCCTCTCTCTCTCAAACACGGGACCAAATCCCAAACTGGAATCTGCGATGAAGCATGAAAAGGAATAAAAGTGATCGTATTAAATTAAAAATCCCTAAACTTATGACCCATCGTTCTCCTCACGAGTTTCAATCCATCAACCTTATGATTTTGAAGAAATCCGGGTTAAAAAGGACAAATAATGAACCTCTAAATTTGATATGACATTTTATTGCTCATGAATATTTGTGAAAACACTATTTATTGCACTGATTTGTATGTTGCAGTTATATTAATTGGTATAAACCAGTGTCGTTTGCTATATGAGTGGTTCTGTAGCATTAAAATGTAAATGGTGCAGCCGACACAGAGTAAACCTGCAGATAGTCACATGATCACCTTCTCCCTGTTTACTCTCATCGCTCTGAAGCAAATCTCTGATTCAGGTGCAGCGTTTCTCCAGTTCGACTCCCAACAAAGACCATTGTTAAACAGGATTTCCACTCTGACCAGATTTTCTTTGGAGTTCCTGGATTTTTCACAGAAGCGGTAAACATCAGTTTTTAACCCTCGGCCGGCGCCGGGTTCACGGTGGAGACGACACGTCGGGTCAAACCCGGGTCCTTTACTTGCTGTGACAATCCTTTTCCACGCTGACCAATAGGAGGCGGCGGTGTAAGCTGCTTGTTGTTTGAGTTCAGTGAGGTGAAGATAAATAACCTTTTAGCATTATGACCGAGTCCTCATCATCTCATACACACGATAACGCCCACGCAGACACACACTGGTGCACGTTATAATCCTCATCTTGTGTAAATCCTGCTGGTGATGAAGTGAGAGATGAGAGGACGGAGCCAAGACTCTCTCAGGGAGACACCGGTGATCTACAGTTCATGTCCCACATCAGCGTCTGAGCTCAAACTGTAAAACATGTCAGGACGATGTTTACAAGCTCGATTTAAATCACGTTAACAGGAAAAAAAAGAGAGCAGCGCCTGTTCTGTTAAATGATGCTGCAGAGTCAGAGCAGATGGATGGATGCTCGTCGAAAACACACATAATACAGGATACGTCTTTTATAGCCTTGTTGCAACTGTTTTATTCAATCAATCAATCAATCAATCAATCAATCTATCAATCAATCAATCAATAATCAGACTGTATTTGTCGAGCACTTTTCAGACAAACCACGTAACACAAAGTGCTTTTCAGAATAAAAGCAATAAAATCAACAAAGTGACACTAAGTAGAACACGTTCCTCCAACAGTCCAAATTTAAATTTAAACTGGTCACACTAATAGATACTATCAATCCATACCTCCATCCATCCGTCCCTCTATCCATCTATCCCTCTATCCCTCCATCCAACCGTTCCTTTAACATGCCCGACTTTAAAATCAAGATTCCTGAATTAGTCCCGATAGGAAATCAGTGATGATGGAAAACAAACTGTTGTGTCTTGGTGGAGGAGAAGCCCTCCACTGGGGGACAATATAGTTTTAGGTTGTGATACTGTGGTGAATCTGTAAAGGTTTTAAAGTTCATATCAAACCAGGAGTGAAGTTTCATTAAACTGTGATGGAATCAGTGTCTGCAGCCTCTCAGCTCGTTACCTCCACCGAGGAGGTTTGTGTTCCCGTTGCTGTTTGTCTGTCTGTTTGCAGAGTTACGCAAAAACTACAAAAACAAACCTATCACCCTATAACTTCTATTGAAACTTGATATTTTTGTCTCCTTCTTTGTCGGGGCGAGATTGGACACGAGTGTTGGTGTTGTAACAGTTGAAATGAGTTATAAGAGGAGCAATGTCGTCAGAGTGAACTTTCTGTTTCCCTCAGGTCAGTAACAAGAGTGGATCCATGAAAACGAGCTCAGATAATAAGTTCTGTGGAAGTTCCATCACCGTGGGAACGGGGAGTTTGTTGTTTTTTGTCTCTAAACTGCTTCAGACACGAGGAATCCACTCGTCACAGTTTCTTCTCTCCAAGCTTCGGAGTTTCTCTTCATTTCAATTTAATGTCACATCCATTTCGTCTCATTTCTAGTTTTAAAAGTGTAAAATCCGGCCGTGCAGTTTGTCGAACATGTGACTCATCTTGAGGAATTCTAAGAAGAAGCGTCTCATGACACTTGGAGAATTAAAGCTCAGAGTCGATTTGAGGAATCATCTGCAGCTTTCTGCACTTTAATGTGACGCCAAACGATTTTCAAACTCAGCACTTAACTTGTTTGTCCAGTGTTGCCACGAGAGATAACATCAGAGGTGTTTTACAAGGGGCGTCATCATCATTAACAGTCGCTATCAGCTGCTCTTTATCTGCTGTTTCCTCTTCCCCCCCCCCCCCCTCTCTCCTGGTCTCTGCCCTCCTGGTGGATGAAGGTTTAAAAACAGCTCCTTCTCAAACCGCATCAGGAAAAAAGCAACAACGCTCGTTTGGACGCTGCAAAAACCTTTATTACTTCCACCTCCAGTGACACGCAACACTGAGGAGATTCAGTGAAATCCTGTTACTTCTGCTCAGCTTTTGTTTTTCAGTGGACTTGAATAATAACCAGAGGGTGGACGCCCGCTCTGTGATTGGTTGGACGGTCTCAAAGCGATGGAAGCTGATGGTTTGTGGATCTTGTGATTTCTGCATCTCGACATCTTGACTTCATCATCCCGAGGTCTCCACCTTTCCTGTTTACTCACAACCAAATAGATGCTCCTTCCTGTGTTTAGCCCAGGAGGCGTCTCGCTGGCCAGTTTGGGACCGACTGAGATTCAGCACAGAGGCCGAGGTAGATTTATCAGTTTGTATTTGATTCAGTGTTTATCTGAGACCAGGGTCATTACGAGATGTGCAGCACGTAGACGGAGCTGCAGGTCAGTTGTCCCCAGTTTTGGATTTTCTCTAACATCTGAAGAGCAAGTTTGAGGTCAGAAATCCACAGGATTATTGAGAAACACACATTATTTTCCACAAATGTGAATCCAGACATGCACCGAACTTCCAATAATCCCCTGAAACTATCCAGAGGGGTCGAATGAGACGACTCAAATGTCCAAGTCAGTGGAAGCGAACGTTCTCCAGAGTATTTCCTGACAGCTCCCAGATAAAAACCTCTGGATCAGTGAGCCCATGTGAAAATACAGCAGGAGAATTCACAGCCGACAAAAGCAAAACTGAAACAACGACAAGAACACAAAAGAAAGAAGATGCAGAAGAAGACATCAGCTTGGAAACAAGATTAAAGATGTTTTTGATGATAAGGATGATGGAGATTTTCCTGTTGTTGTGAACACGTCTGACTCAGATAATCTCCTGCTCTGTTCTTAATGATTAAAAGACAAACTCTGGAAAATGTCAGGACCCAACTTTCAGAGTTCATGTCTGAAACGGCTCCAGTACCACCATGCTCTTTAAATCAAACCTCTTATATATATTAGAGACAGACTTTCACACGTTCAATCTACAGCCATCTTTCCCAGACCTGACAGCAAACACATCTGTAAAGATCTGTAAAGACATGACAGATGTTCTCAGGTTAAAGTTTAAAGATATATTTGATGTCTGGGCATGAAGAGAGAATATCTGGAAAGAAAGGATTTTATCTCCAAAGCCGTCCTGACTAAATGAGCTGCTCGGATGAGACTAAAGGGTTTTGAACCTTTGCAGCTTGATGAACTTAAAACTATAACACTTTCATATTCTCAATAAATAACTCTTCACTGACAGAGAGACAGGCTTTTTAACTTTTTTATTCTGCATTCTGTGTATCTTTGTGCACGTCCAAGGGAGCTAATGTAATTTGCATGTAGGCAATTACTGAGCTGCTGGATTCGTATGGATATGAGCTAATCTGCAGAATCTCAGTTGTTCTCTCTGCTACTGACTGTGTCTGTGGTTCAGGGAGTTAAACAGGTAAGTGACTGAACACACCAGTAACTTCTAATGCACAGACACAAAAGAGGAGAAGCTTGTGTCCTCGGTTAAGTGGCAAAGTCCCAGAGAGACAGATGGAGGAGAGGAGAAGAACGGGAATGGAATAAAACCCCAGGCTTTTCTGGATCACAAGTGAAGACATGCTGGGAGATACCGAGAGGAGAGCTGGATCAGTATCAAGGTCACAAATACAATATTAACACACTGACTCCTGCAGACAAACATAACTTCCTTGGTGGAGGAAATAGATAGTAACAGACTCCATTCTTCTTCTGGATGAAGATTTCAAATCACTTAATCCATAAACATTTGCTGATTTCATCTCTGATCATCGAGTGATCGAGGAGATGGGGCTGTTTTTTTTTTAATTCAGCCTAATTTTGTGATCTAAAGATTTCAATTCCTTCCTCATACACATTTGATATTAAAACATAAAACTTGAGAACTAGAACAGGTATTAACATGAGCTGTTAACCTGTTTTCAATAAGAAGACAGAATAAGATCTTAATTGTCTTTTCCTTTTAATCTGAAATCGATTTCTTTAAACGTTTCCATATCTGGAAAAAACATCCACAGCAACAAAACGTCTGAACGTCACAAACACTGAAGCTGTGGTTTTCTCGTGGGACAAGAATCAACCTGTTTCTAATGTCAGTTTAATCAAATGCATTTTTGTGTTTTAATTTTGATGTTTGATGTTTGAGAAATTCAGTAAATCATTAACTCATCGGGAATCTAATTATTTTCTGCATCTGCCACAGAAATAAAACATTAAATACAGCAAAAATAAATGACAAATATATTTTTCAATTTCCTGTAGTTGTTCCCCTCACAGCACATGTGTTGTGCGTTCACACTTTGCTCCAACATGTGTTTCCCTTCATCCAGAAGACATTTAACTTCTCATGTAAACAGGAGGATCAACCTTCTCCTCACAGATCCACGTGTCCCCTTCAACCCGCTGTACCACCGCTCCGCTCCATCCAATCATCCTAATGGCATTCATTCATTTCAGTGGCGTCATAAAGAAGACAAACTATCAGCAGCTAGTAATTAATCACCCGCTGCGTCCTCGACCCGCTGCGTCCACGGCCATAACTGTCTGTGTCTCTCACCCCGGCCATCACACACTAACCTTGTGTGTCTGCCAGCTGAGCCCTGGTTATGGATGAAGCCGGCTGTATATCTCACACTCTCACACAGACACACACTCTCACACACTCACACACACTCACACAGTCCGACAGTCACACAGTTGGTCATTTATGAGAGCGTCTGGTCAGAGTAATAAAAGCCCAGTGTTCAGCTCACAGAGTGACTGAAGGAGAGAGGAGGACTATTCACTGTGATTAGATTTTGCTCCGGCTGAGACGCCTGCACTTTTCAGATTGTTTTTCTCACATATGGACTTTTATTTTCTATTATGCTGTTTACTGAGATGTCTCACTGTGGATTGTCTGTTTTCCCTGTGGTCTACTTTAAACAGCATTAGCAGATAAAGACGCTTTAAAACTAATCTCCCCAGATGTGATGTGATCATTTCTTTAAAAATAATAATTAACCACCACTTAAAGGCCCAATTTAAAACACCCATTTAGGCTGAATAACAATATTAACTGCAGAGGTTAAGGCAAAAACACTAATTTTAGCACCCACAAAAACATATGCACATGTGTACTTGCAAAACGGCTGTCCATATAAGATTGTACACACAAAAACCATACAAAAACACTGATACACAACATAGGGAATTGCTCATTCACACAGGAACACACACACACACACACTGGATAATGTGCAAAAACACTTAGAATAGCACCTTTGCCACATGCAGAATGTAACGGATCCATATAGGATCTTACACAGAAGTAAAATGATATGAAGACCCTTGCATCCTCTCTCTCTCTCTCACACACACACACACACACACACACACACACACACACACACACACAGACACACACACACACTGCTGTTCCTCTCACCTTTGCAGAAATGACAGAGTTCTTGTGGTAGAAGCAGCACAGAGCTGCTGTCAGGGTCTTCAGGTCGCATCGCTCCGACATTCTTGCAAACTTCCCTGAAACTGACTGAGAAACCGACTGCAGCCTCCAGCCTCAGTGCCCCCCCCCCCTGACTACAGACACCAGCTGTGACTCTGATGCCTCCTAACAACCGACCAGTCCATGAAGGATTCCAGTTTGCATCTTCCAAGAAAAGTAACAAAAAAAGAAAAGGGAGGAAGAGGACAGAGCTAAATGCAGAGTGGAACCAACGTGTGAGTCCAGCAGCATCACGTCAGCTGCTGCTTCACCTCCTCCTCCGTCACCTCCCTGCCTCTCTCCTCCCTGGTCCCCTGCAGAGTGGCCCCTCCGCTCTGCCCCCTGCTCCAATGAGCCCCTCCCACACACTGCTCCTCTCTGCTCCGCCCTCGCCGGCTCCATATTAGGGCAAAGACAGACCCATGTGATCTGCTTTGACCCAATCACATGTGGATTTACAGGGAGTGGCCCAGAGTCGGTCTCTTTATAAACATGTGGATGGAGACACGGATGATCAGAAGGAAGATGGAGCGACTCAGAACGTGACTTTTAATTTATGGTATTTAAAAGTAATAGAATTCAACTTAATAGGTAATTTTATTTTAAATGTGTTGTTTATTGATGTTTGGACATGAGAAGTTTTTGATATAGGTTGAAGCTCATTTCCTTCTGGACTCTGAAACTAATGATTATTGTTGTTCTGATGGTTATTTTGTTAATTTGTAGATTCATTATTTGGTCTTGAAAAGTCCAAACAGAAGCACTCACTTCATTACTGAGTTTGGTTTCTGTGTTTTACTTTACAAATATCTTCAAATGAAATTAAAAATAAAAATCACACTGATATGATTTTCTCTGGATCTGATGTTGATGCCGTTAGATTTTCTGTGAGTGAAACTCGGTTCTCTGACTGCAGGCTCACAGTTTGTATCAACACTCTTCCAAAGAACACACGTCTTCATTCATTAGGACCGAAATAAGCTGAGATAATAAATCATTTCCAGTCCTGCAACAAGTTTTCAGAGGAAAAGTCCACCAGGGTCCAGATTTACCATGAAGAAAAATGACGAATGATGAAAAATGTAATCACAACAAGAGCTTAAGGTTGGAAAGTGAAAATTAATCCAAAAATAGAACTGCAACAGGTCGAAGGCGACTAATTGTGTGTGTGTGTGTGTGTGTGTGTGTGTGTGTGTGTGTGTGTGTGTGTGTGTCTGTGTGTGTGTGCTGGTTAATAGCTAGCCATTTGTTCTCCTTAATGACTGCTAAGTAATTACACCCACACACTCGTTAAGTGCCGGAGCTTTTTCCTCCAGTTCACACACTCGCATGGGAACGAGTGCACGTAGAGAACATCCAGCAGGAACCAGAGAAACCAGGAATATTTATACCCGGGGTCGTGTTCACTCTCAAACACCCAGATCCATTACACAGTGAGGGTGACACCCCAGCAGAGACCAGTTCAAGGGGAACTTCACCACAGAGGAAGAAGCCACTAATTACAGCATGAACTCTCCGAGGATTCACGAAGGAAATCCATGTAGAACATTCCCTGGGGCTACGCACAGCAACACACACACACACACACACACACACACACACACACACACACACACACACACACACACACACACACACATAGAGCTGCCAACCACAGCAGCCCCAAATCACAAGCTAGGCTAAAAGTCCACCTTAAAATACTCACATCCGTCGCTCCAGGAATGCTCTGGAAAAACAACGGGGGACAGAAATCGACGTGCTGTGGTTCTATGTTTTCTATTTCTATCTGTTTGTTGTTTCTTTCAGATGGAACCGAGGAGGGTTGGGAGCTTTTTCAGCATCTGCAGACTTTATATTTTTAATTTCTGTTATTTAAATGGGTTTTATTCTACATATGCACAGTAGGTTGAGCCCATGATGTTGAATCATCTGCATCCAGTCACGGTAATAACTCCTCAAACGTAAATGCGGTTAGATTAATGGTCGCCCACATACTCCAATCAAGTTTTTTATGTCATAATAAAGGCGTTTTATAATCTCATAAATTAAAACATATGATGATGAATGATGGAGAAATCGAAATAAGCTGTAAATTGTGTCATCGTTTGCAAAGGTTAATGCATTTCTGCAATCTGTGATGTCATTTCCTGACCTCATTGTGACATCATGACGACATCATTCCCACTATACGATCATAGATTATTTTTCTATCTATATAAACTGCCGATCTGCTGCAGAGATTCCAGGAAAAACACTTTACTGAACGATGCGTGACGTAATTTTCTGACTTCATTGTGACGTCACTTATCATTTCATATCCGAAACGCCGAAGAACAATTTTCTGAGCAAGATTTGAGTTAAAAGGTGAGAAACTGTTTTTCAGACAATATTTTTTAATGAACTTTGACAGATCAGCTCCCAGGTAATAATTCCAAAAATCCGTCCGTGTGTTTCTGAGCTATTTTTATACACAAACACCAATAATAACAGAAATATGAGGACTTTAAATTAAGAAAATCATCAGTTTTCCTGACAGAGGCGGGAGTTTTGTAGTCAATACATGTTATGATATCATGTCTCAGTGTGAGCATCACTGTCTTTCTGTAACAGCGTTCATCAGCCTCTAATGCTAGGAATAACTGTCAGTGTGTGTGAGTGTGTGTGTGTGTGTTTGTGTGTGTGTGTGTGTGTGTGTGTGTGTGTGTGTGTGTGTGTGTGTGTGTGTGTGTGTGTGTCATTGATCGGTAGTGGACTGTGATCTTGGTGATCATCACATGAGGCCTGTGAACTCAGTGGGTGCAACGTATTTCATGTGACTCAATGAAAAGGAAACAGAAAGTGTTTCCTTGATTTTTCTGACTCAGATGTTAAATGTTCACACACATTCATGTTTCTACACGCTGCCCTCTTCTATAGTATCACCCACACGCTGGTGGAACAGCTATCAGGGGCCATTCAGGGTCAGGGTGGGGACAAGAGGAGCTGGGGATCGAACCACTGGTGTCAATGGGCGACCCGCTCTACCTCCTGAGCCACGGCCACCCAGAGAACTACTGCAGGCGACGGCAAATAGACCAGACACGGTAAATACAACTGGTTTTAGTTGATAAGCGTATTATTGAAACTGAAAATGAAAGAGTGTATTTCCTGATTTACGAGTTTACGAGTCACCTGCGTCGAGGAGATGAAGTTTGTTTGAAAGTTTTGTTGTTGAGCCAGATTACGCAAAAGCTCCAGGACGGATTACCACAAAATATGGTTTGAAATTCTAGTTTGTAAAGTTAATTGCACGATAATAAATGTTGAGAGAAAGCACACTTTTAGTTTTCAGTCTCTCATCTGCAGCGTGAGCATAAATAAATGAAAACCTCAAGTTAAAATTTAAAACATATCGACCTTCTGTGTTCAACAATGGAGAAAACAACTGGAGGCACTTGAGGGGGGGAGGTGGGGGGGCTTTGAATTGTTAATCCTAATCTATACAGTCTGACCCAGTTCTCTTATTGATCATTACCCAGAATTACGCTTTCGACAGCTTCAATAATCCAATAAAGAAAATCTCTCGTCAGTGGCCGATCGGAGATTCTTAGAAAAAGAAAAAGTGTTGTTCACGCTGAATTCAGGATTATAAAGTTCTATAATTCTGAATTAAATACACTCGTCTCATTCACTCGTCTCTTTTTGCTCCTTCAGAACTTTGTTTACTCCACGATGAATAAATCACACTCGACTGGAATCCCTCAAACAATCATGTGTCACAATGGAAACGTCCAGAAGTGGAATTACCACCGAACTCAACAGGATTACAGAGGTTTTAACAGGAGATTATTAATGTAAGTGCAGCACGTTGGTGTGTGGCTGCTGCCCAGCTGCCTGCCCCCCCCCCCATTGATTGGCTGTCCAGCTTATTGACTGACAGGCTGTCACGGTCAGTGGAGCTGAATAGCCAGCTGGTAGAGGGGGGGGGAGGGGGGTGTTTGCCTGGTTGAACTCGTGCTGACGGACTGGGAAGGTGATGCTGGTGAATGTCACTCTGTGGTTTGGACGTCGGACACTGATGGTTTGTGTAAATCTGATCTGACCACTAGGGGGCAGCAGAGGGCGTCTACCAGCAAGCAACACACGTCAGCTGACGGTCAAATTAATTAATTAACTAATTAACTGAGTGAAAAGGAAATCGATGTGGTCAGTTCAAGTCATTACATTTTAAATACAGTAAAAACAAAGCTAGGACATTGTACCAATAATAATAATAATAGTAATAATAATAATAATAATAATAATTTGTAAAGTGTTACATTTACACACATAACATAACAGTATATTGCATATTGCACATCCCCATTTCTCTCCTGCTTTGCATTTTACTTTTTATTTAACTTTTTATATCATGTATATATCTGTTTTGCTTTTTACTCTTTATTTAACTTTTTATGTCTTGTTTATATTTGTTTTATATACAGTTATTTCTTTCTTATGTGAAGTACTTATTGTTTTTTTTTATGCTTTATGTTAAATGTATGCACCCCAAAGAAAATTCCAGGTAGGTGTAAACCTACTTGGCAATAAATCCTTTCTGATTCCGATTCTGATAATAATAACAATAATAATAATACATTATTATAATAGTATAAGTCTATAAAAATTGTCATAAAAGAATAAAACATCTAGAAACCACTATTACAATATAAATAAAAACTGGAATTGGGTCAAATGAGGGAAAGCAAAATGATCAAAGTACGTTTTAAGCTTTGATTCAGAGGAAGCCTGCCTGTTGATTTATGTTTTTGTGTGTGTGTGTGTGTGTGTGTGTGTGTGTGTGTTTGTGTGTGTGTGTGTGTGTGTACTGTACACTGCGAATTGTCATCGTTGAAAGCTGCTGGCAAACACACACACACACACACACACACACACACACACACACACACACACGCACACGCACACGCACACGCACACGCACACGCACACGCACACGCACACACACACACACAGAGGATTACTGTTTCTTGAAGCTGCCTCATGAGGTTGTAGAGCAACTCGACTCAAAGACAGAGAGAGAGAGAATGAAAGAGAAAGAATGAAAGAGGAGTTGTGTCACAGATGATCAACAGGAGAACAGACTCTCTCTCTTTCTTTCTCTTCTTGCTTTCGCTCTCATCAAAGACCATGAAACAAATGTGATGCTCTTTACTGCCACATATTGCAAAAATATTTTGACCACAATAATTGATTATATTCTCCTTAATTGACAATAGAATTACACTTTATTCCAGTTTCCTTCGGAGCTAAGAATCTGAACCCTGCACTTGTGTTTGCTGGATTTTATATTTTTTCTATCTTGTATTTAAATCCACAAATGTACTGATGACTAATAAACTCTCAGATTATCTATCGGAGTATTTAAATTCTTTAGTTTAATCAAGTTATCATGTTATATACATTTCCTAAAAATGTAGAGATCTTTACTTCTGGTTTGTTGTCTGTCACCATGGAAGCTGATGTTCATGTGTGTGTCTGTGTTGAGTTACAGGAAAACGCAGACACAACAAATGTCACAATAAAATGTCTGACAATGTTTTCTGATCTTTAAAAATAGGAAAAAGAAGCCAGATGAGCTGATGACTCATTTATGGAGATCGCTTGAGAATTTCTCGTCTCAGCCGTTTTTCATGTCGTACTTTTCTTAATTTGTGCCCAAACCTTTGTAGAGTAATTTCAGTAGTTACGCTGCAGAATTTAAATTTAACCCAGCGGCCATCACTTCAAAGATAAATCTACTTCCTGTCTGTGAGGGGGAAAAAAAACAGCTAATGGAGCAGAATTCAGAAAATCAAACGTGCAGCTCTGGAAACGTTCATGAGCAGAGAGAAGAAAGTGATGACTTTATACAACTGGTCTCAACACACACTTCCTTCCCTGCAAACATCGTCCTACACAACAACCAGAGGCCAAACAATACAAGGCTCATGGCCCAGACTCCATTAATGTGCTTTTGACCTTTCACCACCGGATATTACATCGAGCACCTGAATCGTCTGTGCATGTGTGTGCATGTGTGTGCATGTGTGGATGTATGTGAGTGTTTTCAGCCACATTGGAAATGCAAACACACCTGGAGGACCAGAGCTGACACGTTCAAACATATTCTATTATACACTGGATACAGTAACTCCATATATGGTCAACACAGACACACACACAAACACACTATTGACACTTGCTCACAAGCCTAATTTGAAATACACAAAAGTGCAGTTTGTGTAAGTGTGAGAGTGAGAGTGAGTTCGTGTTTGTGTGTGTCTGTGTGTGTCTGTGTGTGTGTGTGTGTGGTTAGGTTAGCTCCCACATGTGCAGCCTGCTCTCGTGGGAAGGCCTGAGTTTGCTTTTCACACTGAGGTGTCAGCATCCAAACATATGAGCTAATAGTTGGAGGAGAAGAGGGATGGATGAGAAAAGAGGGATGGACGGGAGAAGAAAGGAGGGGAAGACTCACAGATGAAGGGACAAACACACAGGACAGCTGGGGTCTGTGCTGATGTGAAGTTATGTAACTCCAACTGAAATGATCAGTTTGTGCTTATTCAATTCATCAGTCTGAAAAACTTCACTTATCAATTATTCTTTTTTTTTCTCAAGCAAAACTATTTAAACATTCTCCGGTTTAAACTTTTCAATTAACGAAATGTTTTGACTGAGGGAGACACTTCGGACTTTGGGAAAATAACAAAATATGAATTCTTAACACCCGACGAAACTTGGATTCAACCTGAGGGATTTAGTTTTAAGTGAGTTTTGATAAAGATTAAAATAAGTTCACATAACAGAGACAAGATCCGTTTGCTGTAATCTGTCATCAAGAGTTCGGAGAGGACGTCTTCTATCGTGGATGAAACGTGGATTAAAAGTAAAAGTGACGTTATTAACACATCATCTGGTTAAACTTTTATTCTACTTGTACTAATCATGTCTTTGCCTAGTTGTACTTCTTGAATTATTTATTATAGGCCTTGTGTCTGTCTCAATTTGTACCATCAATTTGTCTGTAAACAGTGTGAAACTTAATTAGATCTATTAGATAATAAATAAACAGCTGTTGTTGTTATTCACAGATTTGATTCTCTGCTCAATTTCTCAGCTGGTTGTGTGTTTTAAATAAGACAGAAAAGCAAACACACAGACAGAAAAACACATCAAATGTCAATGAGATGATAATGTGACAAGAGAATGACCTCTCAGTCAACACGTGTGTGTCTGTGTGCGTGTGTGTGTGTGTGTGTGTTAATATGATTTGCAGCAGGTTGACACCCAGCACGGTGACACTTTGTATGATTTAATGTCGTATTATCCTCGTCGCTCGGCGGCAACTGGATTTACTCGATGATGTTGACACTTCAGATGTAAATGTGGTTTCATATCCTGCATTTGTCACTTACATTACGATGTAATCAGATTACTTACGTTTTGACCTTTGTTTTACCCGGACACCAGATATTTATTCTGTTTAAATGGGTTTTAAATTACAAGCATTGATAATAGTATTACCGTTATCTTCAGTGTGTAGAGAAGAAACAGCTCGTCTACTAAACCAGGCCGAATCTTATCCTCTGTTTTCCTCATTTGTGTTTGTGCATCATTTATCTTTGTACAACCCGTCCATCAGATTGTGTTATCGTTCTAAAACTGTGTACATCTACGTGAACAGACCTCACACTGGTACATGGTGTCTCCAGTTAAAACACACTGTGCAGAATATCTCAGGATTTCTTAACTTTCAACACTTGTCTGTAACTACAGCTGCTTTGGTTTTAAGTTTATGTGGCATCACGTGTGGTTGTTCCTACCTTCACGTAGTCCACCGTGGCATCCGGGCCGGCAGCAGGCTCCCTGGGGAACACAGACAGAGACAAGGTCCGGTTTAGAGAGCACATCTCGCTACTGGGAACCAGAAACTCCTGCGTCCTCTCTGGGATGAAATTCACTCCAGGCAAAAAAACTTGAAGAGAAAAGTCTCTTGAAAGGCTAAACGCTCTTAGATCCTTGATAGAAACCGTTCAGGGTCCGATCGGGTCCCAGGCTGGTGCTGATGCTGCTGCTCCTGAACAACTGGAGTCGGCTCCTTGAGGAGGTTCAGGAGAGATGTGGCACTTTTCCGAAAAAGGTCAAAATAATTTTCACAGGTCCAAGTTAGACATGTTCTAGATGAGGAAAGTTCAAATCTGTACAGAGAGAGTTGATGAAATCCCAGATTCAAAAAGTGAAGTGCTCAAACTCTGGGACTCTCTCTATCTGCCTCCCTCTCTCTCTCTCTCTCTCTCTCTCTCTCTCTCTCTCTCTCTCTCTCTCTCTCTCTCTCTCTCTCTCTCTCTCTCTCTCTCTCTCTCTCTCTCTCTCTTTCTCCGTCGGTGGTAAACATGTTCACTCTCTCCCTCCCTCACTCTCTCTCTCTCTCTCTCTCTCTTTCTCCGTCGGTGGTAAACATGTTCACTCTCTCCCTCCCTCACTCTCTCTCTCTCTCCTCCCCCACCACAACACACATAGCAGCCACACGCCTACCCTTCTGAGTCCACTGACAAATTCACAGAGAGGTTAGAGGGAGAGCACACGCACACACACACTCACACACAGACTCACACTCACACACACAGACACACAACATTTTTGCATTAATCTCTTTTTGCATTTTGTTTTTGATTTTTGTTCAGGGACCACATCAAGCAGCAGCTCGTCATCCTCAGTCTGCATCATCCTCTCATCTGGCTGCCACTGCACTTTCCCCCCTTTCTTTAAAAGTTCAGAAAACATTGTGAGACATTTTATTTTGGCGTTGTGTTAATTACTACTCGTGCACATACTCCATGTATTTCCAGAGCTCTCCATCTCCCGACAGGAGGCTTACAGCCGGGGGGGGCTCAGTGAAGGAGGTAATTAGGTTCAAATCCCCGATTCCGTTCACAAAAAAGGTTGGTAGTTAAAATCCCCTAAGCCTCCGCTGGTGTTCCCACGGGAATATTAGCCCAGTCCATTACTTACCGAACCAAATATGTTTAGCTCTAAGCCGCTCAGTTCTAATGTGGCTCCACGTAATGAGCAGGATTTAGTTATGCAACCGAACAGAAGCCTCCATTCACAACAACGTCAGATCACGATTCGTAGGGGTGGAGTGCTCGGGTCGCTGTGGAAGAGCGGAGTGTGGCCAAGGGAGCTCTAATCCGACACATCCTGACACACACACACACACACACAAAGACACACACACAGTGCATCAACACAAACCACTCAACCAATTTTCACTTTTTTTCACTGTGTTTTAGGAGAAATAAATAAATGATATCATCCTTTTTTTCTTTTACATGTCTTCTATTAGACAAGATCCTGTGTAGGATTGTTTAATCCTTGTCTTCTCATTCCCATCAATCCATTATCTATACTTTTTATCATTTTGAGGGTCACAGGGAGGCTGGACAACTGGGCCAAACGCTGCTCCACCACCGGGTGCTATTCTTGTTCAGTTTAGTATTTAGCTGCTGCTGAAGATGAGGGAGAAGAATGATGAAGAAAAACGCAGGAAGTTTCTGTGGTCTCGAAAAAACAACTAAAATCAGACAGTTCAGTTTGATACTGGTCACCGGGGTCGGTGGTGTGTGTTGCTTCACTGGGGTCGGTGGTGTGTGTTGCTTCACTGGAGTCTGGTGGTGTGTGTTGCTTTACTGGGGACTGTGGTGTGTGTTGCTTCACTGGGGTCGGTGGTGTGTGTTGCTTTACTGGGGTCGGTGGTGTGTGTTGCTTTACTGGGGACGGTGGTGTGTGTTGCTTCACTGGAGTCGGTGGTGTGTGTTGCTTTACTGGGGTTGGTGGTCTGTGTTGCTTTACTGGGGTCGGTGGTGTGTGTTGCTTCACTGGGGTCGGTGGTGTGTGTTGCTTCACTGGGGTCAGTGGTCGGCTGGACCTCCACCACCTTCGCCACACCAGCCACATGCCCCTGGTAACCCTGCCCTGGATCTCCTGTCTCAGGCGGCTGCAGTGACTGTCACTGAATACCAGACAACACCCACGTCAAACCCTCCTGGAGCTGAACGTCCCATTTGTCCCTCAGGCAGGTCAAAGGTCAGGCTCACTTGATTAGCTGGAGGAGTTCATCTCATCGAGCGACACTTAATTGATCCTGATTCCAGCTCTTTAAGACTTGAGAAGCGTCGTGGATGCGAGAGGGTCGACTGATCCAGACGACACACGCCGACCACAGCTAACTTTGCATTTTTTTTCTGCTCATGTTGCAGAAACGACATCAGACTCTGGATTTATTTTTCTTCTTGTCGAGTGACCACAGATCTGACCTGTGACCCGGACAGAGGCCGAGCGGGCAGGACAGAAACAGCCGAGGGAAGAAGTGAAGAGCAGGAGGAGGGCAGCGCTCGCCACAGTCTTTTTCTGGCTACTGTTGTTCTTCTGCGCTTCACCACACAATACTCAGCACGACCACAACTGGCTTCACTTAGGGACTGCACCATGATTGTGTGTTTGTGTGTGTGTGCGTGGGAGGGGGAGGATGAGAGAGGAAGAGAGGGAGAGTGACACTGGAGAGAGTGGAGAGAGTGGATGAGCAGCATGCAGGGTCTGCAGGCGGCCCACAGAGGGCGCTGTGCTTCCACTGTCTGAAGTCACTGTCAAAACCATATTTAATCTACTGATTTTCTATGTTCTTAAATTAAACAGTATATTATTACTGCTTCTCCTGATGTAAAATCTCTGCTCCTGGATCTGTTTCACCACTTTCTAGATCTGTGTCGCTAATGATTATTTAACGGTAAACATTTTTCTAAGGAGTTTATGTCTCAATTTCTAGTTTCAAATCTTCTTCAATACAGCATGAAGATAATCTATTAGATTATGGTTCATTTAGAGGCAGATATACAATGGATACGGTGTGATTGACAGCTAGAACCGTCCAATGGGTGCAGTTCGACAGATTTGAAAAACTGTTACTATTGTTTTTAAGTACTATTTTGGGGTAAAAGATCTGAGTTACTCCAAACACAATCAACAGAGGAAAGGGGAATTAAAAGGATTTGAACTTCCTCTTGTTTGTTCCTCGTCTGCACCCCCCTCTCATCCCTCTCTTTCTACTTTCCACTCTTTCTTTTCTGCTATATCCGTCTTCCTCCCCCTCCTCCTCTCCTGGTGGTCTGTCGAGATGCCCTCAGGCAAAGTGACCAATGGGGAGCTGGTGCAGCATAAGGTCAGGGGTCAAAGGTCAGCTGACAGCATGAGCAATGGAAAGTCAAGACCAACCGGCCAGTGGTTACATACCTCAAAGATACAGTCTGATATCTGTGTGTGGAACAACTCAACTGCTGGGACTTTTAAGACAACAGGAAAGAGCTGAGATCTTTAACAACATGAGTGAGGGTGAATGTTTTTGTATATTAGTTCCCTTAATGTATCATAACCTCTTTGGTGGAGGTCATACGTCAATCAAATAAAACATAGATCAAATCAGAACATACAACACGTCAATCATATATTTATGAGCTTTCTTTCTAGTTGTGAGGCCATTTCTCTGATCTCCAGACAATCACTGATGTTTTCACTAAGATCATCTCCGGCTCAACTGGAACATTACGACTAAAAAGACATCAGAGTCTCACATTTCAAAAAGAAACAAGCACAAGGGCGCAGTAACTAACAAAAATGAATCAAACACCGAGCATCAGCCTGAGAGCTTCTGTATCGAACCAGCTGCACCGGCTGAATCCGACCTGGACAAATCGTCCTGCTGTGTGTCAGCGGTTTGTGAAATGTATCCAGCACCGAGGAGGAGAGATGGAGCGGCAGACAAAGAGTTCACAGTAATCTGGGATCTGTCCTGCCACACCCTGACCTACAAAGGTAACCCAACTGCTGGGGGCTACACACACACGCACACACACACACACTCAGACACACACACACACACGCAAAGCTGGCTACATCAGATACAGTCTGTTGTAACTCTATACTAGAGATGGAAAGATGGGAGGACATGATGAGGGAAGAGGTGTGTGTGTGTGTGTGTGTCTGTGTGTGTGTGTGTGTGTGCGTGTTCCCTCTGAAGTCGAGCTAGCTGCTGCACCCCCCTCAGGGCTCGCTTCACTACCTCTCCTTTCTCTTCTCCATCCAACTCCAAACCTCTTCTCTGAAAGTTTTATTTTTCTAGAGCCTCCATGATCCTCTGAGGCTTGAACGTGATTCTGAAAAGGTTGTTGCTTGCACCTTCACAGAAAACAGATCTTGGATAAAGTTTCATTTACAACGTATTTCCAAAAAAATGTTTGGTGCCTGAAAGCAGCTTAATATCCAAAGCGTCTCAGAAATATGATTATTGAAATTTCTCACATTTAAATTCCTGTCAAATCACAATTCAATGAATTAAATGATTGATTGACGTGTTACAGCTGCAGCTTAAACAAGCTTCACCATTTTCAGAACCACTATTTGAAAAGATCAATCATCTGTGGAGTCTTTCTTTAATAGTCTCCTGCTTTTCATCCACATCTCTTCTCCTCCATCTCCATCGTTATTATCATCATAGATAAGGTAACTGATTCATAAAGACAAGTTCCTCATCTGTGTTTACCTGTAACCGTGGAAGTCGTCCAGGATGTTCTGGACCAGCGGTGAAGTCAGAGGCTGATGGACGTGCCCGGGCGACAAAGGCGTGTTCCCACAACCGAACGCCTGCGTGTGATTGGCTCTGGGGTCCCAGGTGTAGTTCCCGTGGGCGAGGGCGAGGTTGTTCCCCCCCCTCTTGCGGCGAGGCATGGTCCCATGGATGGAGACGGGCTGGTAGGCGGCGGCGGGAATCTCTGAGAGGCCAGCGCTCTGCCCCGGAGGAAAACTGGGGGAAGGGGGGGGGGGTAAGAGAAAGAAGAGGAAGAATTTGAGAAGATTTTTTTGATGCTTTGAAAGAAATCCCCGTCCAGATGGGATCACGTCCACGTAAATCTCCTCTTAATCATTCGGTTTAACGTTACAATCCGAAGAGCTCTGAGGTAAGAGGCCATGCTGTCCAAGCTGAGATGGAAACAAACGGAAATATTTACTTACTTGTTTTTAGTTTCTTGACATTTGGTGTATTTTATCTAAAAGTTTGGGCTTTTAGTCAAGGTTTGAATTATGGTTTGTGGGTTTGTTTTCAAATATTTCATCCTATCATATCGAGGGGATAACGAAGAATATGATTATTTCTGATATTTGTTTTCCTGGGAACCAGCTTGTTAATCCAACACAATTCATAAGAATCTCCTCGAGCTGAGTTGTCTCATAGAAAACACTAAATACTGGAAAGAACAAAGTATTTAAAGCTTCATATGACTCATTATTTGAGGTCAACCCGACCCACTCACCCCGGCCTGGAGCTGAGGAGATCCATGGAGGAGGCGAGCGAGGCCTGGAGCCTCCTGGAGGAGTAGGAGCTGCTGCTGGGGGCGCCAGGGTGGGCGGGGCCTCCCTCCAGGCCGTGATGTGCATGGAGCGACCTGGGCAGACTCGCAAAACGCCCCTCGGCCATCATCCTCAACTCTGGAAATGAACACACAACAAAAATGTAAATAATACAATTCTGATTTACCGTTTAAAAATGGAAAATGAACTGTTTTTGTATAGCGATCATCCAAAGTTGCACACACATCCACACAGCACTTTGGAGTTAATGAGAAAACAGTTGTGTAACCCGGTAACACAATCAGGAGGGTGATACGTAACACACTGTGTGACACACTGCTGCAAAAAGACACATGATCTGAAACACACAAACACACACTGACGTACAGCGTTCACCAAGATGAAATATTATGATACACAAACACACGCACAACCAGAGTCAGAACAACAGGTGCCTGAACCAATACACTCACACGGTGGCAACATACTCTTACACATCATCATCACACGGAAATACACACATTGCCTGGGGGGGGACATAAAACTTGTCATTAGATAATAAAAGTATTTTGAGCCTGGTAATTTGACTCTGACTACACAACGTTTGAAAGGCTGACTTCTGACTTTCTGTTTTTTTGAATCCAACGCAAAAACAAAGTATTTGTCATTTAAATACTTTATAAATCTGTTTTTTGTATGAGATTAGCCTTAAATAACAAAGACCACAAACATATAAGTGCACACGGCTCCTCAGCTTTAGTTTCACACCTGGAGAATTGTGCAGAAGCTGTGATTGAAATCCGACTCCGCTCAGATGCTTCGGCCTGAAACATCGGTTTGAAATTTAATCCCTGAATCTTTTCACTCTGATTGTAACTGAAGATCTTCTGAACCAGTGAATGTAAAACACGAACAGTCATGTTTCCAACACATCTACTCTTCTGTTTTTAAAAGATTTAAATGTAAAACTATTTTGCTCGGTGGAAGAAACAACCAAGACTCTATCTATTCACCTGAGGTCTGACTCCAGGTTAGTTATAGATCCTCTGAGAACGCTTCAACTGCTTTAAACACTTCACTACCAAACTTCATATTTTTAGTTATTGTAGAAATCGTCATGTGTTGCTCACGGGTTATAGATCTAATCTGGTGACACACAGACAAGTGGGTATAATTACACAGAGATGAATATGACAGATAGACGGGCAGGGTTGGAAAACACAGGACGGGATCTTGATGAATCCTCCTGGTGCGTGAAGATGACGAGTGGACGGCCATCATCTGCCCTGAGTCACTCACCCAGCAGCAGTTAGTCAGCGCACAGAACTAAAATAACCTGAGCTGACGAACATGTCGACAGATGGATTGTCGGAGATTAGAGAAACTCGTCCTGTATCTCTAATCTCAGCAAACTAGAGAATCTGTCGTGAGCCACTGAGCTGCTGTTTGTTATTGTGTCTGCGTCTCAACAGCCTGATTATGATCGGAGAAGGTAGCTGCAGATTAAACTGGGGATCGACAACTTATTTCTTGTAGATGCAGAAGTCATGTATTCCAAAGAAACCGTACAATAGAAGACAGGAGCCGAGTGAATCGTAGAATCTTACTGTATATATTGTTGTTTTGTTTTTATTTACAGTGCACCTACCACACCATGGCAATTTCCAATATATGCAAATATACGTGGCAAAAAAAAGAATTCTGATTCTGATTCTGATTCTGACATGTTTTAGCTCATAACGTTGAATGTTTCCAAACTGTTTTCTATGTGTTTACCAACTTCTAAAACTTTTAAAAATGTCTATGTTCCCAGTTTTAGCTTGAAAAGTCCACAGTTGAGTTTTAGGCCACATCAATAAGTTTTCAACATTGTTTCCAAACATCTCAGTTTCTGCCGATCCAGATACAAAAAGCTCAAAAATAAATCCAGCAACACTGATGGACGTAATCTGGACAAGTAGAATTTTGTAACTTTTGGAAAACAATGACACCAAAACCCACGTTCTCTTCCTGAAAAACAAACAACATCCACTTTGACTAACATGGACGACAGATAACAACACTTTCACTAACAGCTCCACTTCCTCGTCTGCTCAAGTAAATCCCTCATCTCACTGTGAGAAGATCTGATCCCTGTTTACAAACACGACCATTGTTAATATGGATGAAGATGATTTAGGCTAAAGGACGAACCACAGGATCTTATCTTAAACCATTTTAAAATGAACCTAAGCCCAAGACTAGACTGTGGCCGGGGACCAATGAGCTTGTGATGATGAATATCAATAAAAATGCAAATGGTTTAGAGAAAGGAACAGCTGGCCAGGTCAATACACACACAGACACACACACACACACACACACACACACACACACACACACACACTGTAAAAGTCCTGCTAAGGCATGTTAGGTCACAGTGGGGATGAAGAGAGAGGCTGGACGACAACAGGAGAAAGACCTATTATGAGACCTTCAGGGATGGTCAGCTGTGTGTGTGTCTGTGTGTGTGTGTGTGTGTCTGTGGGTGTGTGTGTGTGTCCCTGACCATCTGCCAGACACACACGCCTTCCTGCAGAGGAGAAAGCAGCGACTCCCCCTGAGTGGAAACCCAGACAGCACTCACGCACATGAATAGTCCGTCAATTAATCTTATCAATAAATTATTCACGCCAAAAGCAACAGGAAGTTATTTCTTCAGGGAGCGAAGGTGTGAAAAGTCTCACTCTCCTTCCATCTCTCTTCTCCTTCATCACCCTCTCCATCCCCCCGACTCATCCATCTTTCCATTTCTTGTCCCCTCCCTCCCTCTGTCTGTCCATCATGAGGTCAGCACTTCTTTTTGCTTCCTCACTCCATCACCATCACCATCTTTCTGTCCTTTGTCTGCTTCCTCCTCTTTCTCCCCCCCGGCCTTATTCTCTCCTCCCTCCAGCTGTTCGGCGCCCGGTCACTTCGCCCTGCACGTCACACACACTCACACACACAACTATTCTTATCAGGACACTGCACCGACTTCCATTCACTGTGGACAAACTCTAACTTTAATCTTGATCCTTCTTATAACCTCAACCATTCCTCGTCAGGACTTATCATTTGGACCCTGTGAGGTTTATATGCTGAAAAGGATCTGATTAGGTAATACAAATATGCTGCTTCCAGATATGCACTGAACTCCTGGAATTTTCTGGAGGAGTTGTATGTGAGAACACAAATGTCCAAGTCCCTTGCTCCGGATATTGTCTAGAACTTGTCCTGCCGGATCCCCAGTAGTAAAATGCCGGAGTGAGCCCACGTGAGAAACAAATCGAGTGACTGGGTGAGGTTTTTAAGTGAAAGTGGAAGAAAACAATGAAGTGTAGAGAGCTTTTGGTTATAAGGGCATGAGAATTTATACGTCATGCCCGGCCTCCTCCTCTGCTCTACAGGCTCCGCCCCCTCGCCTGAGCATTTCCAGTCATTTTCCTGTTGTTGTGAACGAGTCTGAGCCGGAAAATCTCCTGCTGTCTTTCTCCTGGGTTCTTAAAACGCGAAAGATAAACTATTTCACTCTATTTTTCAAGAGTTCATGTCTGAAAACGGCATTTCGTGACATTATCACACATGCATTTTCTTTACAAACAATAGCTTTACTTTAAAAAGCCGCAGATAAATAATGTGTGTATTGTTGGTACGCACGGTTAATTACAGTTTAATATAACTTTAATCCAGGCTGTAAACTGTGTGTCTCCTTCTGTGCAGCTCTAATATTGGAAGGAACACCTTGACCGTGTTCTAAAAGACATAATACTC